>NC_047658.1:140172032-140179532 GCF_011762505.2 Arvicanthis niloticus
TTCAGCCAGGGGTGTGGGGTGTGGGGTGGGCCTTGGCTTCTAATCAATATACCAGGGTTTCCCTTTCTGCTGAGGACCTTTGGCATCCTCGCTTGGAAATTGTGGCTAGCCAATGAGGGAATAACCACAGATCCCAGCAATATCTATGGCTAGGAATTGCTGGGAAGATGAAGTGAGGTGATGTAGCACACAGACCCTGTGCAAATGCAAGGAAGTGTCACCATTGGAGAGCTTCAGTTCCAACTCTAAATGTGAACACGGGAACCTGAAGGAAGTGTGTAATGGCGAGAGAATGGACTGAGACGCTAAAGTTCAGGGTAAAAAAAGGGAAACCAGGGACAAACCCAGCAGACAAAATATTCTTAAGGAGCTTAATTTGAATCTGTGCCAGATGAGAGAAGAAAAGTGATTTAGGGGTTGTATTTTCCAGACAGAAGGACCCTTCTTCTCTTTTATTTCTTGTGATCATGGACACTTATGGGTGCCTCGGTCTGAACGTTTTTTTTATCTTGGGACTCTGAGGCTGGAATCAACTACTCTGTTCATCAGAAGTGTCGTCATCCTCTCCCTTGAAATGCTTCTTTGCATCAAATGTGAACTGTATGCTTATAACCCAGCAGTTGGAGATGGAGGCAGGAGGAAGGAGGAGTAATTTAGGGCTAGCCTGAACTACCAAGGGAGGAGTTCCATGTCACCTGGGACTATGTGAGACCATCTCCAACAAAACAAAGCAAAGTTCCTTTGGGCTGCTCACCCTGGCCTGACACAGGTCATAGGCAGTAGGGGCATGGCAAAGTTGCAACAGGCATTGAGCGCTAGAGAAGACCTAACTTAAGCAGAGGAAGATAGAGGTAGCTTAGCAGAGGCACAAAGTGCACAACACTGAGCCAGCCTTGGGAAGAATCCCAGTGTAGTGCACATCACCTCTGTATCTTGGTTAGTAATTTAAGCTCTCTGTGGCCCAGTTTCTCATCTGTAGAATGATGTGAGCAGGCCTCACTATAACGTGAAGGCTAAACAAGCTAAGGCATTTCAGGTATTTAGAAAGGTGCTTGTCTTCAATGTCATCAATACCACTTGTCATCAATACCACTACAAAAGAAGCTGGGAGTTTGGCCACTCTCCAATGAGTATATAGGCAACAGAAATTGAACTTGGTGGGGGTTTTCAGGGGAAGGGGAGGAGTGGACCAGGGACAGAGGAGGAGTGAATGTGATCAGGGTACATTGTACAAAATTTCCAAATAATTAATAAAAACATTATGTTGAGGGAGGGAAGGAAGAAAGGTGCTTGCCACACATTCAACCCTGTTTACTTGTTTATCAACGAAAGGCAAATATATGATGAGCAAGAGGAAGGGAGGCCAATAGGAAGGATGTGATTCTCGTCACTAGACATGGATGCTTTGAATCCTGACCCCCAAGAACTTTTATATCAATATTTATGTTTTCCTACAAAAGTCATATATACTTACAGCAGAAAATAAGGAACACCAGCAGGATGTTAATAGCCATCTTGGTTCTACTATGTAGAGATGGCTATCTAAGTCTGGCTCTAATGCTAGAGGTTCATTGGGTTATAGCATTTGCTCTGACGTTGCATGGTCCTTAGGGCAGTATCCAGCAATCATTCAAGAACAAAGCATGAATATCTAGCAAAGAGACTATTTGATGCGTAGCTCGGGGGCCTTAGTCCATATACCTCTAACAGTTTCTATTCTTGACTTCCAGGAGTTCAGTGCTCCAGGGACACAACACGCCAAGCATTTAGATAGAAATTCATCACTTCCTCTCTAACTATTTGGCTGCTCATGCTATCATCAATTGCCAAATGTGGCCACTGAATGACAGGTAGACAGATATTTGTGCCTGGTGTGGATCGTCCTAGTGCTTGGTCTGAGGGTTTCTGTTGACTGCTTCAGGCTGTCGGTGGGTAGCACAGTTAAAGTAACAGGAGAGTTCTACTGGACGCCAACTTGGCAGCTTGAGGAAAGTTGTAAATGAAGCTGTTAGAAGGAAACTTTGTGGCGAACTCCATGAACAAACACAAGGTGTGAGGCGGCCAGAACTTGGATTAAACTAACTTTCTCTCTTACTTGGTGGTTTCCTCCTGTTGGTTTTTCCGTGAAGTGGTTAGATGTGCTAACTATCACCCAAACAGAATATACATGGCTTTGGAATCGGAATGTACTGACGGTCAACAGTAGAAACAGGGAGGGCTATAAATTCACACATTTAAAAGCCAGAGTGTCTAACAGGCTTGGGCAAGTGTTGACAACTTAAACAAATCGATTCCTGCTCATGGTCTCCAAGTAATGACACAAATCTAATAACTTCGTTGGGAATATTCCCAATTGCCCTCTCTCTCTCTGCTTTCAACTTCAGGGGAAGAGATGGCCTCTAACATAAAGCCATGCCATCTACACCAACAGACACTGAAGGCACAGTTGCTCTTCTCTTCCCTCATTGTGGATAAGATAGACCTGAGTATGTATGGTCAATTCAAGGACATAAGTTTATTTTCCTATTTTCTTTTTAGTGAATGCCACAACAATTTACGTCAATCACAATGCCAAAAAAACCCAGGCTTATCGCTTCTACTAGACCTCATGGCAACAGAGCCAAGCAGCAGCCGTAATCAGAATGGCCATCCTGGTTTGCTTCAGGAGCTCACAGCTACAGCTCTTCCTCTAAGCAATAAATATTCATTAAAATCTCATTTTGTTAAAAAAAAATGTTCTAGTTAAAAGTGTAAGTTATACAAAAATGAACGAAATCAGGGAGAAGCATGCCAGCATGCAGGGGTACTTTGCTCAGAAAAATGTTCAGTGTCTCTTAAAGAGCCTTGTCACGGGGGTCATGGTTGGATTGTTTTCATTGCTTCAGCAACATGCCTTTCCAACCTGGGATCATTATTTCTTAATGCATTGTTTTCCAAACTTCTCTTAGCAGCAGAATTTATTTTTGGAGGGAAGAGTTAGGGTAGCAATGTTAAAACAGATGAAGTAGAGCTTTTCATAGTTGAAATGGGAATGGAAAGTTTAGGACCTTACACAGTCAGTCTTTCTTTTTCTTTCCGGATGTACGTCACGCCTAAAATCTATTGCACTATCATACATAAGTGCTACCACTTTAGGCTCTGAGTGTACCTGTCTTCTAGCCAAGTTAGGCCACAAGCTGATAATGAGAAGACTCAGAAATATTGTTCAGGCCTCAGTGTTAATGCTATGTTAGTCTGCTCTCACCGCATTAACTTTATTTTTGATAATTTTATGTGTATATACAATGTGTCATGGTCTTCTTCATCCTGTTAAACTTTCTTTCCCCCTCCTACTTTTGCTGACCTCTTCCTGTTCCCAACACTTTCTTCTCGTGTGTGTGTGTGTGTGTGTGTGTGAAGGTTGTCATTGATGCTGTGTCCATGATCGCAGTGAATTTGTTTTATCTAGAAGATGGTATTCCACAGTACTCCTCTCCTTCCTTTGGCCCTTAAAATTTTTTTCATTCCTTTCTCTATGATGGTCCCCTGGCCTTGGGAGGGGTGACTGAAGTGTCCTCTTTAGGGTGTGAGGGCTCAACAGTCACTTATTCTCAGGACCTTGATCAGCTGTGAATTCGTGAGTTAACTGTTGCCCTCTGCAGGGGGTGGTTCTGATGTTTTGATCCGGTCTGTGAGTGAACCCTGAAGATCCTGTTCCCCAGTTGGTTCTTGATCCAACATGCTAGTGGCCGATGAGCTGGGGGAAATAGTCAGGACTTCCAGTTTTCCTGAAGGCAGGCCAGCAGACACAAGGAAGGAGATAGGCTGAATTTGTCATGCTTCGGAGGCATGTGAGATCTCAAGCAGCGCTGCCATAGGCAGTTAGAAACATAACTAAGCTGAGGACAGATTTAGGGTATTGAGCTGAGAGTAAAGGTAACTGAGCAATTGAAGCTGCGGGCAGATTTAAGGTGTTGAGCTAAGAGTATTGGGAGAGGAACACTAACCAAAGGAGATTAGAAGTGCCCAGCAATTGAGCCAATAAGGCAGGTTGAAAATAAACTAGTGTGTGTGTGTGTGTGTGTGTGTGTGTGTGTATTTCATCCACAGATCCAAGGGAACCTGGGCAAGTCTGCCTGAAGTTTAAAACAGGGTAACAAAACCTACACGCTACAGTCCTCTGTGAAAAGAAGCTTTTTAGACCCATGCTGACAACAGGACTGATCTATGGGTATAAACATAAATATTTAAAAAGTAGTTTCCCTGTGTGTTCATGTAGCAGAAATTTCTCAGTAGTAAGTTTCTCCCTAGGCCTGTGTCCTCTTTTGCTATAGGCATTGACTAGGTCTTAATTCTTAAAACCAGTAGAAATTTAGTTGCTTGTGTGACTTCCCCACAGAGCATGATTGAGGCTCCTAGGACCCAATTTTTTTACAAATGATTGGTCCTCTGGACCAGTCATTCTCAACTTGTAGGTTGTGATCCTTTTGGGGGCATCAAGCAACCCTTTCACAGGAGTTGCATATTAGACATTCTGCCTACCATATACTTACATTGTGATTCATAACACTAGCAGAATTACATTAATGAAGTAGCAATGAAAATAATTTTACAGTTGGGGGTCACCACAGCACGAGGAACTGTGTTAAAGGGCTGCAGCATTAGGAAGGTTGAGAACTACTGCTCTGGACCCTGCTTATGGGAATTCTCCGATCTCACTGGTTTTCTTTCTGGACCAGTATTAGCCTAATCCTGGCTTTATGACTATGATTTGATCTTCAGCATCACCTTTCATTCAATGTATCCCATGTATCTGTGCACTGAAAGCCCTCGCTGGCATATATGCCATCTTCCCCAGTGCCAACGCTTGAGTCCTTGTATCAGAATCTGATCTTTCCTCAGGAACAGACACATTTCAACTACAGTTGACTCACAGGTCTTGATTCTGAGGATCAGTTGTTTTTCTTGGTATGAATCCAAAACTTGAGGGTAGAATTCAGTATTAAGCTGGACTCTCTAGGACATCATTAAGAGGACTTCGTCACCGAGACACCGTACGACATTGTCATAATACAGCAGTTTCATTCAAAATGGCCCTGGACCCAGCCGGAATGGTTGCCTTTGCCAATTTGTTTACTTAGTTACAAATGTTTGAAATGGAATGGGATTTTCTTGACAGCTAATTTGACATACTAGTAACGACTTGTAGATGTGTAAACATATTTTAACAAAGGTTTTCTTTAGTCAACTGTTTCTTGCTTGGGAAATTTGTGAACAAGTCATTCACACTTTGAATGAGGTGAGCATTCACATACATTACACACTGTATACAGAAAAGTTGTCTTGAGTTTTTAAAAGGGGATTTTTTTTACGTGTTTAAGAAACAAATTTTTGTTATACAATTTCCCAGACTTTAAACGACATACTCTTGTAAGAGGGGAGAATCAATGACTATTTGAACTTAAACCAAAGTATAGTGTTTCTTGGCCTTGGCATTATTGACATGGCATCCAACTAGTATTTGCCACTGTGGGTTGGCTGTGTGTTCTTAGTTTAGCAGTTTGATTTCTATCTAGTTGATACAGGTAACATCCTGTTACCATCATATTGGTAGTGTGTTTTGTTGAGAATCACAGTTAAGACAGAACATGTATAGGGGAAGAAATGGAGATAGGACAGGCCATAGCAGCACAGTGACATCAGCTCCTGTGGTGATGAGAATTAAGACTGGTCTTGTTTGCTGAATGAGACCTTTTCCCTACTGACCCTGGGCCTCTCCTTAGTTTCATCTTTTATACTTATTCTGAGACAGAGTGTCACTATGTTGTGAAGGCTAGTCTTGAACTCACAATCCTTCTGCCCCAACTGTCCAGTGCTAGGGTTATAAGTATGTACCACCATCCTTGACTTCTTTTTACAAATGCATTAAGGTACCCTTTGCCTTAAGAATTAGCCCTATATGAAATATATACGGTGTTCTAAAATGCTGAGTAGCTGGCATTATTTTTATTCACTTAAAATAAATAATTTTATTTGTTTTATGCCTTTTTTTTTTTTTTTTTTTTTTTTTTTTTTTTTGCTATTTAATAAACCAATTCAAAGCTCGGTGGCTAAAAACAATTTGCCACAGCTCACATATTGTGTTGGCTGTGCGTCAGCTGATCTAGACTGAGCTGGCTGGGCAGCTCTACCTCTAGATGTATGTCTTGAACTAACTGGGCTACCATGATCAGCTGAACTCTGTTAAGTCTGAGTCCCTCTCATCTTTGTCTTGGGACTAGTGGTCAACACAGGTCATGCTTGTCTTATGGTAATGGCAAAAACACACAAAAACTTAGAACCTGAGTCTCCGGACTAGCAACCATTGCTTCTTAATCATCTCAGTGGCCAAAGTGAGTCACGTGATGGATGTTAACAGGACCATTCCTTAGTGGGAAGTACTATAGCAGCAGTTCACTACCCCTTTGGCAAACTTCTGTCTCCAAAAATAGTTACATTATGACTCATGATAGTAGCAAAATTACAGTTCTGAAGTAGCAACAAAAAATAATTTATGGTTGGGGGTCGCCACAACATGAGGAACTGTATTAAAAGGTTGCAGCATTAGGAAGGGTGAGAACCACTGTACCATCTAGTGAACAGTGACTTAGCTTGGGAAGGGTAAAAAACTGTACAGAAGGACATGACCTGGGAAAGCCCTTTCCTTTGTGGTATATTTTCCTTTCATATAATTTAATATCAGAGCTTCTTAATTTTGCTAGTGACCCCGATAATGAGAGAATATACTCACAGTCCCACTTCAAGGATGGAATCAGCTGGAAAGGTAGAATGAATGGAGCAAATGGTCTGAAAAATATGTCTTAACTCTAGTGAACTCAGTCTTGTTGAAAGTAAACAGCGTTATACTTCTGTGGTTTTACAAAATGGAAAGGCCAGACATGTCTGACATGAAGGCAGAGAGAAACAGCATTTTCCAAGGTGTTTGCGAGATTAAGATGTAAAAACACTGATATTTAAGGACCGGCAGGTTGCAGATGTGTTGGCAGAGGAGTGTTGAATAAAAATCTCTGGAATGTTGGAGCAAACTTTTACGTTTATTGCCAGGAAATGTGTGTTGCTTGTTTTTACTGCATCTTTTCAAAAGGTCTCTTGTAAGCCCAGTCTTGCCTGGTCCAGGTAGAAAAGCTTGGCAATAGTGATAAGTGAGTGTTCTCTAGAGCTGTGCTTGGCTGCGGCCAGACCAAACTTTGTTAATGTGTAACTGGAGTCTGAGTACTTCTTGTATGCTTACATTGGTTTCAGTATTATTTTTAACTGCCGAAAGAGCAGGTTGAAGTATTTCCCCACTCTTGGCACTTACCATAATTGCATAAGGCCAGCTAGCAGAGTGCCAATCAGTCATGTTACGGGGATTTGAACACGATAAACTTAAAAAAAAAAATCCCGAAGACAGTTAAGGTGGCATATGCAAGGACAGAGTATTGTATTCAAAATCACAATTATTTATGCAGAGACCCTGGA